>NW_026998705.1:0-49050 GCF_035044405.1 Drosophila montana | reverse complement strand
GTACTAAAAGTTCTCAAGAAGTTCAAGTAGACAGAGTAAATCCTGCGCAGGACCAATATCCGAATTGCAAAAGCAACCGGACACTTCGATGCCCAATATATATAACGTCATTCGAAATGATGATGTTAAGAAAGTAGTGACCTTGCATTTAAATTTGGCCAAATGTTTCTTAAAACATGGGAAAAAGATTATTGCAAGAATTGATGTTGTCGATCTCTATACCAATGGAATCTTTGATTTAGATCAATTTTTCCAAAGGCTTGAAAAAGCAGCCGGTATATATAGTATCAAACAACTCAAAATGGCACCGTGCGAAGAAATCTTTGAATACGTTTCAATAGATTCCTTCAAAGAAATGTGCAATACGAAATTAAAAACCTAAGAGTAGCGCTACTCCAGCCGGTGACCACAATAAAAAGTAATAAAAAATCGAAGAAATACTGTCTACATTCCATGATATCCATGATTTATCCAATTCAAGGAGGGCATACGGGAGCAACAAAAACTATTGCAAAAATAAAACGCTATTACTATTGAAAAAATATTACGCGTGATATCACGAATTATGTGAAAAAGTGCCCAAAATTCCAAAAATCAAAAGTGTCAACACACACTCTAACTCCTTTAACACTAACAGAGACACCAATTATGGCCTTTGAAAGAGTAGTAATAGACACGATCGGTCCACTACCAAAATCAGAGCAAGGTAATGAATACGCAGTCACACTGATATGCGATTTAACAAAATACACTTGTTGCCATACCAATACCAAACAAAAGTGCAAAAACTGTAGCAAAAGCTATTTTCGAAGATTTTATTCTATATGGTCCAATGGAGCGTTCATTGACATGGGAACAGAATACAAAAACTCAGTTATAGAAGATTTATGTAAATACCTTGGTATTAAAAACATAACTTCAACAGCACACCACCACCAGACTTTGGGAACAGTAGAGCGAAGCCATAGAACATTCAACGAATTCATTCGTTCCTACATATCAGTTGATAAAACTGATTGGGATACTTGGCTACAATATTTTGTTTATTGTTTCAATACAACACCTTCCACAACGCACAACTACTGCCCATATGAACTAATTTTTAGCAAAAACCCAAACATTAACAAGGCATTTAACAGTGTTAATGAACGCATTGCCATATAATGCAGAGGATATGCTAGAACAAAACAAGCAAAAGAATAAACTTATATACGATAGTAAAGTAAAGAATATAGAATTAAACATAGGAGATAACGTACTGTTAAGAAATGAAACTGGGCATAAGTTAGATCCAGTATACATAGGATCATTTTTTTTTTAATTCATTATATTCATTAATTACTTATTTAGAATTAAATTTAATAAATTTTCACTCAAATAACTATCATTTTTAAATAACTACATATAGAATATTACGTTATTTTAAAAAAAAGGGGAGGTGTAGCATGAGCAACATATATATAATACATACCCAACGAATGTAAGGGTATATGAGATCAAATAAACAATAACCCATTTAGCGACACTTTGTTGCTAAACATAACGCAACCCAAAGTGTATTCGAAATATGATCGTCCACTCATAAGTGGCGTGACCATAGCGCAGAATATGCAACATCTGCATATTCTGCCGAATACCTCTGTCTTACGATATATATATGCTCAATGTATATGCTTTAAGTGTATGCAGATGTACATGCTCCCGCTCTGCCGCTCAGCGACTGAGACTTGTATACAAAACTCTAATGTTAGACTTAAGAACAAACATATAATTGAACGACACATCAGTCGAAGAAATATCATCAACGTCTTAGGACGTATGCCAATAAACGATCAATTAAAGGAAAAGTGTTTGATTAATTTTACAGTATAATGTTTTTGTATGTAACAGGCAGAAGGGACCATCTCCTAAAGTATACATATTCTTAATCAGAATCAACAGCTGAGTCGATCTAGCCATATCTGTCTGTCCGCATGTCCGTCCGTCCGTCCGTATGTATGAACGCAAGGATCTCAGAGCCTATAAAAGCTAGAGAAATTTTGACTGTAGGTCCTCCTAGTCCATGCGCAGCCCGAGTTTGTTTCCGATATTCGATAACTTGCCCCGTTTCCAAGTAATCGATAAAAATCGATATCGAAATACTATTTTGGTAAATAATAAGAGCTAGAGTCACCAAACTTCACATGTGGCTTCTAGAATAGTACATATATATATCAAGTATCTTTCATTTTATACCTATCGCCACCTTCCCGCTACCACCAAAAGCTATAAATCAAGTTAATAATCCAACTTGTATTTCCCACCAATTTAAGCCACAATTGAAATGCAATTGAATTTTTGAGAATTTACAAATATTCCATGACACAATAAGATGTACTGTCGAAAATTTCACTTTTTAACTACCCACCAACCGAAACTAAATTTTTAAATCAATTGTCTTTTTATACCCTCGCAGAGGGTATTATAAAACTTGTCGTGAAATGTGTAACGCATACAAGGAGACATCTCCGATCCCATAAAGTATATATGTATATTCATGTCCATCTGTCCGTCTGTCTGTTTCTATGCGAACTAGTTTCTCAGTTTTAAAGCTATCTTTATGAAACTTTGCAGAAGTCCCTCTTTCTGTTGCACGCAGTACATACGTCGAAACCAGCTGGATCGGAACACTATATCATATAGCTACCATAGATCGGTCAAAAATTAAGTTGTTATATGGAAAATTGTTTTGTTTTTCACGATATCTTGACCAAACTCGGCATTTATTTTTTTTACTATGCTCGTCATATATATACAAAATCATATCAACATCGGACCACTATATCATATAGCTGCTATAGGAACGATCGATCAAAAATTAAGTTGTATGGAAACCTTTTTTGTTTTTCAAGATATGTTTTTCGCTATCGCTCGTGAAGTGTTTCGAAAAAGAGCTCTTGATCCAAAAGCCTCCTCTGTCTCTTTATTACTTAATGTGCTGAAGCAAACGAGCCTGTAGCGCGCGCTGAATTTGGTGTTGATGGAAGAGGGTTCAGGGTATTCCCTAGTCGGGAACTCCCGACTAGAGCCTCTTAAATGTTTGAAATAAGAAAACCCATGTATTTGATACCTGATTTTAAAAGCTCGCATTTGTCCATTCGAAACTCCATTTATTCTGTGTTAGTCGCGTACAAAATTTCTGCTAAAGTGTCTAAATGCTCGTTTAAATCTTTACTTGCGACCATAATGTCATCCATGTAAACAATAACTTGATTGTCTTTAATCATATCGGAAAATATTTAATTGATGAATCGTTGAAACACTGCAGATGCATTTTGGACTCCCATGGGCATACTTAAAAACATAATCTGCCCTAAAGGGCTGACGAACGCTGTGTATTTTACCGACTCTTCGTTAACGAATACATGACAATAAACATTTTTGAGGTCTAGCTTTGAAAAGATTATTTATCTAATAAATCATCCATATGTGGGAGCGGATAATTGTCTTTAGCTAATACCTTGCTTAGTTTCCTAAAATCTATATATATCCTCATGTCTCTAGTTTGTTTTTTTACTAACACTATAGGTGATGCGTACTCTGAATCACTAGGACGTATAGTGCCATACTTTAAAAATTCATCTATTAATGAAGTTTTTCTTTTTCACTATATGACAATCTCCGTAGAGAACAACCTTAGCTTTATTTCTAGTCTTACCTTTGGGTTAGAATATAACAGCCCAATACTTCCGTTCCAAAAAAGGGATTACCGGGATCTGATTCCAAGAGATGGCGATTAGTTATAGACTATCGTCAAATAAATAAAAAACTACTCTCAGACAAAATGAAGGCGGGTGTCCCCCAAGGCAGCGTACTGGGCCCTTTTCTCTACAACTTGTACACGGCAGACATCCCCACTCCGGATGAACTACACGAGTTTGCCACCCCAGCCAAATACTTGATGGCTACATTTGCCGATGACGTGGCAATATTTTACTCAGCCCACTGCGAGTAGGAAGCCACTGACGGTGCCCAGGAATACATTCACTTGCTTGAGAGCTGGACACGCAGGTGGAACATCATGCTCAATGCCTCCAAATGCCAGGCGGTCAACTACACACTGAGGCGTGGCAAGGCTCCAGCAGTCTGGATAGACGGTAGCCCCCTCCACCCTGGCAGAAGCGCCAAGTATCTTGGAATTGTACTGGATAAGAGGCTTAGTTTTCGGGCGCACATCGACGGCCTTCTTAAGCAGTGCCGCTATAAGATGGCCAAGGCCAAGTGGCTACTAAACCCCAACAGCCCATTGCCACTTCGCGGCAAACGGGCAGTTTACAACGTCGTGGTGGCACCAACTTGGAGATACGGTATTCAAGTTTGGGGCATTGCATCTCGGACAAATCGAAGACGGATTCAGACACTCCAAAACTTGTCCTTGCGCCGAATTACGGGTGCTGACTGGTACGTCAGAAATTCTACCTTGCACAGAGACCTCAAAATGGAGACCATAGACAGCCAAGTCGGGGCATTCGCCAACCGGTACAGCGAACGCTTGCAGCGACACTGCAGCCGGGTAGCAAGAGACCTCGCTGGGAGGTGTGTAGTCAGGAGGCTCAAGAGAAGATCGTTCAAGGACCTCCTCCAACCACGACATAGGAGACGCCCCAGAGTCCCCCGGCTACCTACGTGACGATGCAGCCTTACTCAAAAAGCCGCCTTTGACGTTTGTCAACGATAAAGCCTGAGGACCCAACCAGGCTTGGCGTAATATCACCTAAGCCAACTGTGTTGTAATAAAAATGTATGCTATTTTTGATTCAATAAATAAACAAACAAAAAAAAAAAAAAAAAAAAAGACAATGATGTCATTGAAAAATACCCAGTCCCTACGGACTCTGATAGCGCTAGAAGATTCGTTGCATTATTGCATTATGTAAAAAGAATGTTCATTTCGAATTTTTTTTTTTTGAAAAAATAATAATGAAATTTTTTTAACAAGATAAGTGTGCTGCTACCTTGCAAGGCAACTTAAACTAATCAGAAAATTAAACTAAAAATAACAAAATAATTTATGATAGAACATAACAATGAATTAAAGATAACTTATTCGATTACTTAAAACACGCTGTAATGAAACCTTCTTTACTAAAATACCCAGATTTTAGCAAAGAATTTTGCAACATAACCGATGCCAGTAAATTAGCCTGCGGAGCAGTCTTAACTCAAACATATGGAGATAAACAATTGCCCGTAGCATATGCTACTCGTTCATTTACAAAAGGAGAAAGCAATAAAAATACAACCGAACAAGAGTTTGCAGCAATACATTGGGCAACAACACATTTTCGACCATATATGTATATATGGTCAACATTTCAAAATCAAAACAGATCATAGACCATTGACATATATGTTTTCAATGGTAAATCCAAGATCAAAATTAACATGAATAAGATTAGACTTAGAAGAGTATGACTTTACTGTAGAATATCTCAAGGGCAAAGACAATTTCGTTGCTGATGCATTATCACGCATCACATTAAAAGAATTAAAAAACATATCAGATAACGTACTAAAAGTTACTACAAGAAGTTCAAGTAGACAGAGTAAATCCTGCGCAGGACCAAAATCCGAATTGCAAAAGCAACCGGACACTTCGATGCCCAATATATATAACGTCATTCGAAATGATGATGTTAAGAAAGTAGTGACCTTGCATTTAAATTTGGCCAAATGTTTCTTAAAACATGGGAAAAAGATCATTGCAAGTCTTTGATTTAGATCAATTTTTCCAAAGGCTTGAAAAAGCAGCCGGTATATATAGTATCAAACAACTCAAAATGGCACCGTGCGAAGAAATCTTTGAATACGTTTCAATAGATTCCTTCAAAGAAATGTGCAATACGAAATTAAAAACCTAAGAGTAGCGCTACTCCAGCCGGTGACCACAATAAAAAGTAATAAAAAAATCGAAGAAATACTGTCTTATACTTATATACAAAACTCTTATGTTAGACTTAAGAACAAACATATAATTGAACGACACATCAGTCGAAGAAATATCATCAACGTCTTAGGACGTATGCCAATAAACGATCAATTAAAGGAAAAGTGTTTGATTAATTTTACAGTATAATGTTTTTGTATGTAACAGGCAGAAGGGACCATCTCCTAAAGTATACATATTCTTAATCAGAATCAACAGCTGAGTCGATCTAGCCATGTCTGTCTGTCCGCATGTCCGTCCGTCCGTCCGTATGTATGAACGCAAGGATCTCAGAGCCTATAAAAGCTAGAGAAATTTTGACTGTAGGTCCTCCTAGTCCATGCGCAGCCCGAGTTTGTTTCCGATATTCGATAACTTGCCCCGTTTCCAAGTAATCGATAAAAATCGATATCGAAATACTATTTTGGTAAATAATAAGAGCTAGAGTCACCAAACTTCACATGTGGCTTCTAGAATAGTACATATATATATCAAGTATCTTTCATTTTATACCTATCGCCACCTTCCCGCTACCACCAAAAGCTATAAATCAAGTTAATAATCCAACTTGTATTTCCCACCAATTTAAGCCACAATTGAAATGCAATTGAATTTTTGAGAATTTACAAATATTCCATGACACAATAAGATGTACTGTCGAAAATTTCATTTTTTAACTACCCACCAACCGAAACTAAATTTTTAAATCAATTGTCTTTTTATACCCTCGCAGAGGGTATTATAAAACTTGTCGTGAAATGTGTAACGCATACAAGGAGACATCTCCGATCCCATAAAGTATATATGTATATTCATGTCCATCTGTCCGTCTGTCTGTTTCTATGCGAACTAGTTTCTCAGTTTTAAAGCTATCTTTATGAAACTTTGCAGAAGTCCCTCTTTCTGTTGCACGCAGTACATACGTCGAAACCAGCTGGATCGGAACACTATATCATATAGCTACCATAGATCGGTCAAAAATTAAGTTGTTATATGGAAAATTGTTTTGTTTTTCACGATATCTTGACCAAACTCGGCATTTATTTGTTTTACTATGCTCGTCATATATATACAAAATCATATCAACATCGGACCACTATATCATATAGCTGCTATAGGAACGATCGATCAAAAATTAAGTTGTATGGAAACCTTTTTTGTTTTTCAAGATATCTTATCCGTACTCGGCATTTACTATTTTCCCTGTGCTTCTTAGATAAGGGCAAAGCACTATGAGCATTATGAAAAGGTTGGGTCTGCAAGGGTGTCAAACCTTCGGCGTGCCGAAGATAGCCCTTATTTTTCGTTAAGTATATACAAATATTCTATAGCACAATAAGCTCTAGAAAATTGAATCAAGATCGGTGAAGAAACACAATAAATGCGTGTTTTGGAAGGCCTCGCGTCTTTATTGAATTCTATTAACAGCATGGTAATGGCGGTTGTATTGTTTTTTATGCTGCTATTTTAATCAGTTTTTTTCTCATGAATGCTTGGTGTGGCTGCTGAGTAGAGGCGTTTGTAAATAGTGTGGTCTGTTACGAGTTCGAGACCTATCGAGGAAACAGTTTTTTTGTATGTATATTTATTACTGCTGAAGCCATTGAGTAATAAAGAGACAGAGCTGAAGAATCACTCCGAGCTTTTTTTACCGTTTTAAAAATCCCGAGAGGTAGATCGGGTTGGTCCGCAAACGCAAAATCTAACTCAAAAAAAAAAAATTTACTATAGGAAGCAACAACAAATCACTCGCAAAACAACTACAGTGGGCACGATAACCCATTTGTTTTTTCGTCGTCCGTCTTGATCTTCAAAAGTTTCTGCGCGATGATGAGGACATAGGAAACTCAGTGCAAAGAAAAGGGACAAATAATGCCACTGTGTTTGTTGCTGGTTTCTCTGTCGTTCCAACAAGGCGGCGCGTAGAAACAACAACAACACTATTTGGGTTCTAATGTTGTTGTTGCATAGCCGAGTCTCGGCACAAGTAGGTAGAAAATTTGAATGCCATGCCATTCAAATCAAAGGGTTACGCATACGGCGCGCCTACATCATATACCATTACGTCACGTTTAAAAGAATATTATTTCTTGTGATGCTTAGAATATATTTCTATCTTTATTACGTACATTAAAGTAATATATTAATAGGGTCTTTTATAAAAATGCATGTATTTAATAATGTATTACTTTATTGTACGCCACGATCGCACACAAAAAGCCTTAAGCTGTGACGTCACATGCGCAACAGAATGTTGCAATCTTCTTAAATTCATAAACTTCCCTAGGCTTGGAAAACACACACATGCATATTTTTTGCCAATGTGTGTGAGATGAGACACACATGCCAACTATTTGGCGCGTCGAGGCGTTGATACCCTTATTTATAGAAATGGTATAGAATGTTTAAAGAAAATAATTATTATTGATTGTACTAATAGTTGCACACTAAATACGAAATTATATTTTTCTCAGACATTGGGTCAAATATGTGTATATAAGAAGGTTAGTGGTACTTGGTTACAGAACTTATGAATAGTTAAAATACCCTATTTGAGAAAGGGTGCCTTGCTGATCGAAAAATGAAAAATTATAAAATCTGCCGGGCTGCTTGCAAGTTGAAAGCGAGTGGAGAAGAAGAAGACATAACTTTGCGAATTAAAAGCATAGCAGTGCTTAGAAGCTTAGATCATAGGCTGTAGCTTCAAACCAAAAAGGGATAGCAGGGATAGAATTTGGGGTGTGCTTTTTTCATTGTCGAGTCGTTTGTTTTGATTATGGTTGTTGTTGGTTCATATGGGAAATGTTCTGAAGTTGTCTTTGATTTTTGGGCAACGGCAGAAGTAGCTGTAGAAAGCCGAGTGTTGTGTTTGCAATTTTTCATTGAGTAATACTCAATTGTGTTTGCAACCTCGCTATCGCTCGTGAAGTGTTTCGAAAAAGAGCTCTTGATCCAAAAGCCTCCTCTGTCTCTTTATTACTTAATGTGCTGAAGCAAACGAGCGCGTAGCGCGCGCTGAATTTGGTGTTGATGGAAGAGGGTTCAGGGTATTCCCTAGTCGGGAACTCCCGACTAGAGCCTCTTAAATGTTTGAAATAAGAAAACCCATGTATTTGATACCTGATTTTAAAAGCTCGCATTTGTCCATTCGAAACTCCATTTATTCTGTGTTAGTCGCGTACAAAATTTCTGCTAAAGTGTCTAAATGCTCGTTTAAATCTTTACTTGCGACCATAATGTCATCCATGTAAACAATAACTTGATTGTCTTTAATCATATCGGAAAATATTTAATTGATGAATCGTTGAAACACTGCAGATGCATTTTGGACTCCCATGGGCATACTTAAAAACTTAATCTACCCTAAAGGGCTGACGAACGCTGTGTATTTTACCGACTCTTCGTTAACGAATACATGACAATAAACATTTTTGAGGTCTAGCTTTGAAAAGATTATTTATCTAATAAATCATCCATATGTGGGAGCGGATAATTGTCTTTAGCTAATACCTTGCTTAGTTTCCTAAAATCTATATATAACCTCATGTCTCTAGTTTGTTTTTTTACTAACACTATAGGTGATGCGTACTCTGAATCACTAGGACGTATAATGCCATACTTTAAAAATTCATCTATTAATTCTTGAAGTTTTTCTTTTTCACTATATGACAATCTCCGTAGAGAACAACCTTAGCTTTATTTCTAGTCTAACTTTTGGGTTAGAATATAACAGCCTAATACTTCCGTTCCAAAAAAGGGATTACCGGGATCCGATTCCAAGAGATGGCGATTAGTTATAGACTATCGTCAAATAAATCCCCCAAGGCAGCGTACTGGGCCCTTTTCTCTACAACTTGTACACGGCAGACATCCCCACTCCGGATGAACTACACGAGTTTGCCACCCCAGCCAAATACTTGATGGCTACATTTGCCGATGACGTGGCAATATTTTACTCAGCCCACTGCGAGTAGGAAGCCACTGACGGTGCCCAGGAATACATTCACTTGCTTGAGAGCTGGACACGCAGGTGGAACATCATGCTCAATGCCTCCAAATGCCAGGCGGTCAACTACACACTGAGGCGTGGCAAGGCTCCAGCAGTCTGGATAGACGGTAGCACCCTCCACCCTGGCAGAAGCGCCAAGTATCTTGGAATTGTACTGGATAAGAGGCTTAGTTTTCGGGTGCACATCGACGGCCTTCTTAAGCAGTGCCGCTATAAGATGGCCAAGGCCAAGTGGCTACTAAACCCCAACAGCCCATTGCCACTTCGCGGCAAACGGGCAGTTTACAACGTCGTGGTGGCACCAACTTGGAGATACGGTATTCAGGTTTGGGGCATTGCATCTCGGACAAATCGAAGACGGATTCAGACACTCCAAAACTTGTCCTTGCGCCGAATTACGGGTGTTGACTGGTACGTCAGAAATTCTACCTTGCACAGAGACCTCAAAATGGAGACCATAGACAGCCAAGTCGCAGCATTCGCCAACCGGTACAGCGAACGCTTGCAGCGACACTGCAGCCGGGTAGCAAGAGACCTCGCTGGGAGGTGTGTAGTCAGGAGGCTCAAGAGAAGATCGTTCAAGGACCTCCTCCAACCACGACATAGGAGACGCCCCAGAGTCCCCCGGCTACCTACGTGACGATGCAGCCTTACTCAAAAAGCCGCCTTTGACGTTTGTCCACGATAAAGCCTGAGGACCCAACCAGGCTTGGCGTAATATCACCTAAGCCAACTGTGTTGTAATAAAAATGTAAAAATGTAAAAATAAGACAAATTTCCGTATATGATGTCATTGAAAAATACCCAGTCCCTACGGACGCTGATAGCGCTAGAAGATTCGTTGCATTATTGCATTATGTAAAAAGAATGTTCATTTCGAATTTTTTTTTTTTTTGAAAAAATAATAATGAAATTTATTTAACAAGATAAGTGTGCTGCTACCTTGCAAGGCAACTTAAACTAATCAGAAAATTAAACTAAAAATAACAAAATAATTTGATAGAACATAACAATGATTTGAAGATTACTTATAAGGGAGAGGCTTAAGGGGTGATACTGGGGAGATCGTCTAAATTTTAGTATGAGATATTTATGTCAAGACCCGGTTCAGGAGGTCTTGAGGGTGATGGCGTTTGAGTCTCCTCCTTACTCTTCTACGGTGACAGGCAGTATTTAGGCGTCTAGCTAAACAGTTTGGATGAGCTCCTAGCCTCTCCGTGTATTTTTGGGCAATCACTTGGATTCTGTCACCTATTTTGGGCACCTTAAGGTCACGCTCAATGTTACGTGTCCTTATGTACCATGGAGACCCAGAGATCATCCTCAAAGTCTTAGCTTGTAGCACACGGATCTTATTCTATAGGCATAGGAGAGGCTGGGAGCTAAAATGCACTTGTATATTTTGACCTTGTTCTCCAGCGACAATTTGTTTTTGGCGGAGAGTAACCAGGAAATCTTGTTTAATTTGGCTCTATATGAGTGCTGCAGTGACGTGACATGTCTATCGAAGGTAATGGGTCTGTCTAGGATGACACCTAAGTACCTGTACGCAAATGAATGATCCAGTACTCTTCCATTAAGTGATACGACTGGGCAGTTCTGCACTCGATTTGTGAAAGTCAAGTTTGCACATTTACCTGCGTTTATGCACACATTCCATTTCGATGCCCATTCCTGGAATGCGTCCAAAAACTCCTGCAGTGCACTTTTGGCTAGTAGTATGCAACTGCTTTTTGTGAGCACCGCAGTGTCGTCGGCGTAGGTCGCTATTAGCGTATCGCTTTTATCGACTGAGGTGATTGCCATCTGGTTTGGTATATCCGCTGAATATATCGAGTACAATGTGGGGCCCAGAACACTGCCCTGGGGAACGCCAGCCTCGATTGATTTAATGGAGGACTTGCACCCATCGTCAGCCACTCGGAATGTGCGCCCTTCTAAGAAGCTCTTTATAACCTGGAACAGCTGGGGGGTTAAGAGTCTCTTGGCTTTGTAAAGAAGTCCAGGGTGCCACACCCTGTCGAAAGCTGAATGGACAATTGAATGACAAAATGCATTCGATTACTTAAAACACGCTGTAATGAAACCTTCTTTACTAAAATACCCAGATTTTAGCAAAGAATTTTGCAACATAACCGATGCCAGTAAATTAGCCTGCGGAGCAGTCTTAACTCAAACATATGGAGATAAACAATTGCCCGTACCATATGCTTCTCGTTCATTTACAAAAGGAGAAAGCAATAAAAATACAATTGAACAAGAGTTGGCAGCAATACACTGGGCAATAACACGTTTTCGACCATATATGTATATATGGTCAACATTTCAAAATCAAAACAGATCATAGACAACAGATCATAGACCATATATGTTTTCAATGGTAAATCCAAGTTCAAAAATTAACAGGAATAAGATTAGACTTAGAAGAGTATGACTTTACTGTAGAATATCTCAAGGGCAAAGACAATTTCGTTGCTGATGCATTATCACGCATCACATTAAAAGAATTAAAAAACGTATCAGATAACGTACTAAAAGTTACTACAAGAAGTTCAAGTAGACAGAGTAAATCCTGCGCAGGACCAAAATCCGAATTGCAAAAGCAACCGGACACTTCGATGCCCAATATATATAACGTCATTCGAAATGATGATGTTAAGAAAGTAGTGACCTTGCATTTAAATTTGGCCAAATGTTTCTTAAAACATGGGAAAAAGATCATTGCAAGTCTTTGATTTAGATCAATTTTTCCAAAGGCTTGAAAAAGCAGCCGGTATATATAGTATCAAACAACTCAAAATCGCACCGTGCGAAGAAATCTTTGAATACGTTTCAATAGATTCCTTCAAAGAAATGTGCAATACGAAATTAAAAACCTAAGAGTAGCGCTACTCCAGCCGGTGACCACAATAAAAAGTAATAAAAAATCGAAGAAATACTGTCTACATTCCATGATATCCATGATTTATCCAATTCAAGGAGGGCATACGGGAGCAACAAAAACTATTGCAAAAATAAAACGCTATTACTATTGAAAAAATATTACGCGTGATATCACGAATTATGTGAAAAAGTGCCCAAAATTTCAAAAATCAAAAGTGTCAACACACACTCTAACTCCTTTAACACTAACAGAGACACCAATTATGGCCTTTGAAAGAGTAGTAATAGAAACGATCGGTCCACTACCAAAATCAGAGCAAAGTAATGAATACGCAGTCACACTGATATGCGATTTAACAAAATACCTTGTTGCCATACCAATACCAAACAAAAGTGCAAAAACTGTAGCAAAAGCTATTTTCGAAGATTTTATTCTGAGAATACAAAAACTCAGTTATAGAAGATTTATGTAAATACCTTGGTATTAAAAACATAACTTCAACAACACACCACCACCAGACTTTGGGAACAGTAGAGCGAAGCCATAGAACATTTAACGAATTCATTCGTTCCTACATATCAGTTGATAAAACTGATTGGGATACTTGGCTACAATATTTTGTTTATTGTTTCAATACAACACCTTCCACAACGCACAACTACTGTCCATATGAACTAATTTTTAGCAAAAACCCAAAAATTAACAAATGCCTTGAATAATGCTTGAACAAAACAAGCAAAAGAATAAACTTATATACGATAGTAAAGTAAAGAATATAGAATTAAACATAGGAGATAACGTACTGTTAAAAAATGAAACTGGGCATAAGTTAGATCCAGTATACATAGGATCATTTTTTTTTTAATTCATTATATTCATTAATTACTTATTTAGAATTAAATTTAATAAATTTTCACTCAAATAACTATCATTTTTAAATAACTACATATAGAATATTACGTTATTTTAAAAAAAAGGGGAGGTGTAGCATGAGCAACATATATATAATACATACCCAACGAATGTAAGGGTATATGAGATCAAATAAACAATAACCCATTTAGCGACACTTTGTTGCTAAACATAACGCAACCCAAAGTGTATTCGAAATATGATCGTCCACTCATAAGTGGCGTGACCATAGCGCAGAATATGCAACATCTGCATATTCTGCCGAATACCTCTGTCTTACGATATATATATGCTCAATGTATATGCTTTAAGTGTATGCAGATGTACATGCTCCCGCTCTGCCGCTCAGCGACTGAGACTTATATACAAAACTCTAATGTTAGACTTAAGAACAAACATATAATTGAACGACACATCAGTCGAAGAAATATCATCAACGTCTTAGGACGTATGCCAATAAACGATCAATTAAAGGAAAAGTGTTTGATTAATTTTACAGTATAATGTTTTTGTATGTAACAGGCAGAAGGGACCATCTCCTAAAGTATACATATTCTTAATCAGAATCAACAGCTGAGTCGATCTAGCCATATCTGTCTGTCCGCATGTCCGTCCGTCCGTCCGTATGTATGAACGCAAGGATCTCAGAGCCTATAAAAGCTAGAGAAATTTTGACTGTAGGTCCTCCTAGTCCATGCGCAGCCCGAGTTTGTTTCCGATATTCGATAACTTGCCCCGTTTCCAAGTAATCGATAAAAATCGATATCGAAATACTATTTTGGTAAATAATAAGAGCTAGAGTCACCAAACTTCACATGTGGCTTCTAGAATAGTACATATATATATCAAGTATCTTTCATTTTATACCTATCGCCACCTTCCCGCTACCACCAAAAGCTATAAATCAAGTTAATAATCCAACTTGTATTTCCCACCAATTTAAGCCACAATTGAAATGCAATTGAATTTTTGAGAATTTACAAATATTCCATGACACAATAAGATGTACTGTCGAAAATTTCACTTTTTAACTACCCACCAACCGAAACTAAATTTTTAAATCAATTGTCTTTTTATACCCTCGCAGAGGGTATTATAAAACTTGTCGTGAAATGTGTAACGCATACAAGGAGACATCTCCGATCCCATAAAGTATATATGTATATTCATGTCCATCTGTCCGTCTGTCTGTTTCTATGCGAACTAGTTTCTCAGTTTTAAAGCTATCTTTATGAAACTTTGCAGAAGTCCCTCTTTCTGTTGCACGCAGTACATACGTCGAAACCAGCTGGATCGGAACACTATATCATATAGCTACCATAGATCGGTCAAAAATTAAGTTGTTATATGGAAAATTGTTTTGTTTTTCACGATATCTTGACCAAACTCGGCATTTATTTTTTTTACTATGCTCGTCATATATATACAAAATCATATCAACATCGGACCACTATATCATATAGCTGCTATAGGAACGATCGATCAAAAATTAAGTTGTATGGAAACCTTTTTTGTTTTTCAAGATATGTTTTTCGCTATCGCTCGTGAAGTGTTTCGAAAAAGAGCTCTTGATCCAAAAGCCTCCTCTGTCTCTTTATTACTTAATGTGCTGAAGCAAACGAGCCTGTAGCGCGCGCTGAATTTGGTGTTGATGGAAGAGGGTTCAGGGTATTCCCTAGTCGGGAACTCCCGACTAGAGCCTCTTAAATGTTTGAAATAAGAAAACCCATGTATTTGATACCTGATTTTAAAAGCTCGCATTTGTCCATTCGAAACTCCATTTATTCTGTGTTAGTCGCGTACAAAATTTCTGCTAAAGTGTCTAAATGCTCGTTTAAATCTTTACTTGCGACCATAATGTCATCCATGTAAACAATAACTTGATTGTCTTTAATCATATCGGAAAATATTTAATTGATGAATCGTTGAAACACTGCAGATGCATTTTGGACTCCCATGGGCATACTTAAAAACTTAATCTACCCTAAAGGGCTGACGAACGCTGTGTATTTTACCGACTCTTCGTTAACGAATACATGACAATAAACATTTTTGAGGTCTAGCTTTGAAAAGATTATTTATCTAATAAATCATCCATATGTGGGAGCGGATAATTGTCTTTAGCTAATACCTTGCTTAGTTTCCTAAAATCTATATATATCCTCATGTCTCTAGTTTGTTTTTTTACTAACACTATAGGTGATGCGTACTCTGAATCACTAGGACGTATAGTGCCATACTTTAAAAATTCATCTATTAATGAAGTTTTTCTTTTTCACTATATGACAATCTCCGTAGAGAACAACCTTAGCTTTATTTCTAGTCTTACTTTTGGGTTAGAATATAACAGCCCAATACTTCCGTTCCAAAAAAGGGATTACCGGGATCCGATTCCAAGAGATGGCGATTAGTTATAGACTATCGTCAAATAAATAAAAAACTACTCTCAGACAAAATGAAGGCGGGTGTCCCCCAAGGCAGCGTACTGGGCCCTTTTCTCTACAACTTGTACACGGCAGACATCCCCACTCCGGATGAACTACACGAGTTTGCCACCCCAGCCAAATACTTGATGGCTACATTTGCCGATGACGTGGCAATATTTTACTCAGCCCACTGCGAGTAGGAAGCCACTGACGGTGCCCAGGAATACATTCACTTGCTTGAGAGCTGGACACGCAGGTGGAACATCATGCTCAATGCCTCCAAATGCCAGGCGGTCAACTACACACTGAGGCGTGGCAAGGCTCCAGCAGTCTGGATAGACGGTAGCCCCCTCCACCCTGGCAGAAGCGCCAAGTATCTTGGAATTGTACTGGATAAGAGGCTTAGTTTTCGGGCGCACATCGACGGCCTTCTTAAGCAGTGCCGCTATAAGATGGCCAAGGCCAAGTGGCTACTAAACCCCAACAGCCCATTGCCACTTCGCGGCAAACGGGCAGTTTACAACGTCGTGGTGGCACCAACTTGGAGATACGGTATTCAAGTTTGGGGCATTGCATCTCGGACAAATCGAAGACGGATTCAGACACTCCAAAACTTGTCCTTGCGCCGAATTACGGGTGCTGACTGGTACGTCAGAAATTCTACCTTGCACAGAGACCTCAAAATGGAGACCATAGACAGCCAAGTCGGAGCATTCGCCAACCGCTACAGCGAACGCTTGCAGCGACACTGCAGCCGGGTAGCAAGAGACCTCGCTGGGAGGTGTGTAGTCAGGAGGCTCAAGAGAAGATCGTTCAAGGACCTCCTCCAACCACGACATAGGAGACGCCCCAGAGTCCCCCGGCTACCTACGTGACGATGCAGCCTTACTCAAAAAGCCGCCTTTGACGTTTGTCCACGATAAAGCCTGAGGACCCAACCAGGCTTGGCGTAATATCACCTAAGCCAACTGTGTTGTAATAAAAATGTATGCTATTTTTGATTCAATACAATAAACAAACAAAAAAAAAAAAAAAACAAGACAAATTTCCGTATATGATGTCATTGAAAAATACCCAGTCCCTACGGACGCTGATAGCGCTAGAAGATTCGTTGCATTATTGCATTATGTAAAAAGAATGTTCATTTCGAATTTTTTTTTTTTTAAAAAATAATAATGCAATTTTTTTAACAAGATAAGTGTGCTGCTACCTTGCAAGGCAACTTAAACTAATCAGAAAATTAAACTAAAAATAACAAAATAATTTATGATAGAACATAACAATGAATTAAAGATAACTTATTCGATTACTTAAAACACGCTGTAATGAAACCTTCTTTACTAAAATACCCAGATTTTAGCAAAGAATTTTGCAACATAACCGATGCCAGTAAATTAGCCTGCGGAGCAGTCTTAACTAAAACATATGGAGATAAACAATTGCCCGTAGCATATGCTACTCGTTCATTTACAAAAGGAGAAAGCAATAAAAATACAACCGAACAAGAGTTGGCAGCAATACATTGGGCAACAACACATTTTCGACCATATATGTATATATGGTCAACATTTCAAAATCAAAACAGATCATAGACCATTGACATATATGTTTTCAATGGTAAATCCAAGATCAAAATTAACATGAATAAGATTAGACTTAGAAGAGTATGACTTTACTGTAGAATATCTCAAGGGCAAAGACAATTTCGTTGCTGATGCATTATCACGCATCACATTAAAAGAATTAAAAAACATATCAGATAACGTACTAAAAGTTACTACAAGAAGTTCAAGTAGACAGAGTAAATCCTGCGCAGGACCAAAATCCGAATTGCAAAAGCAACCGGACACTTCGATGCCCAATATATATAACGTCATTCGAAATGATGATGTTAAGAAAGTAGTGACCTTGCATTTAAATTTGGCCAAATGTTTCTTAAAACATGGGAAAAAGATCATTGCAAGTCTTTGATTTAGATCAATTTTTCCAAAGGCTTGAAAAAGCAGCCGGTATATATAGTATCAAACAACTCAAAATGGCACCGTGCGAAGAAATCTTTGAATACGTTTCAATAGATTCCTTCAAAGAAATGTGCAATACGAAATTAAAAACCTAAGAGTAGCGCTACTCCAGCCGGTGACCACAATAAAAAGTAATAAAAAAATCGAAGAAATACTGTCTTATACTTATATACAAAACTCTAATGTTAGACTTAAGAACAAACATATAATTGAACGACACATCAGTCGAAGAAATATCATCAACGTCTTAGGACGTATGCCAATAAACGATCAATTAAAGGAAAAGTGTTTGATTAATTTTACAGTATAATGTTTTTGTATGTAACAGGCAGAAGGGACCATCTCCTAAAGTATACATATTCTTAATCAGAATCAACAGCTGAGTCGATCTAGCCATGTCTGTCTGTCCGCATGTCCGTCCGTCCGTCCGTATGTATGAACGCAAGGATCTCAGAGCCTATAAAAGCTAGAGAAATTTTGACTGTAGGTCCTCCTAGTCCATGCGCAGCCCGAGTTTGTTTCCGATATTCGATAACTTGCCCCGTTTCCAAGTAATCGATAAAAATCGATATCGAAATACTATTTTGGTAAATAATAAGAGCTAGAGTCACCAAACTTCACATGTGGCTTCTAGAATAGTACATATATATATCAAGTATCTTTCATTTTATACCTATCGCCACCTTCCCGCTACCACCAAAAGCTATAAATCAAGTTAATAATCCAACTTGTATTTCCCACCAATTTAAGCCACAATTGAAATGCAATTGAATTTTTGAGAATTTACAAATATTCCATGACACAATAAGATGTACTGTCGAAAATTTCATTTTTTAACTACCCACCAACCGAAACTAAATTTTTAAATCAATTGTCTTTTTATACCCTCGCAGAGGGTATTATAAAACTTGTCGTGAAATGTGTAACGCATACAAGGAGACATCTCCGATCCCATAAAGTATATATGTATATTCATGTCCATCTGTCCGTCTGTCTGTTTCTATGCGAACTAGTTTCTCAGTTTTAAAGCTATCTTTATGAAACTTTGCAGAAGTCCCTCTTTCTGTTGCACGCAGTACATACGTCGAAACCAGCTGGATCGGAACACTATATCATATAGCTACCATAGATCGGTCAAAAATTAAGTTGTTATATGGAAAATTGTTTTGTTTTTCACGATATCTTGACCAAACTCGGCATTTATTTGTTTTACTATGCTCGTCATATATATACAAAATCATATCAACATCGGACCACTATATCATATAGCTGCTATAGAAACGATCGATCAAAATTTAAGTTGTATGGAAACCTTTTTTGTTTTTCAAGATATCTTATCCGTACTCGGCATTTACTATTTTCCCTGTGCTTCTTAGATAAGGGCAAAGCACTATGAGCATTATGAAAAGGTTGGGTCTGCAAGGGTGTCAAACCTTCGGCGTGCCGAAGATAGCCCTTATTTTTCGTTAAGTATATACAAATATTCTATAGCACAATAAGCTCTAGAAAATTGAATCAAGATCGGTGAAGAAACACAATAAATGCGTGTTTTGGAAGGCCTCGCGTCTTTATTGAATTCTATCAACAGCATGGTAATGGCGGTTGTATTGTTTTTTATGCTGCTATTTTAATCAGTTTTTTTCTCATGAATGCTTGGTGTGGCTGCTGAGTAGAGGCGTTTGTAAATAGTGTGGTCTGTTACGAGTTCGAGACCTATCGAGGAAACAGTTTTTTTGTATGTATATTTATTACTGCTGAAGCCATTGAGTAATAAAGAGACAGAGCTGAAGAATCACTCCGAGCTTTTTTTACCGTTTTAAAAATCCCGAGAGGTAGATCGGGTTGGTCCGCAAACGCAAAATCTAACTCAAAAAAAAAAAATTTACTATAGGAAGCAACAACAAATCACTCGCAAAACAACTACAGTGGGCACGATAACCCATTTGTTTTTTCGTCGTCCGTCTTGATCTTCAAAAGTTTCTGCGCGATGATGAGGACATAGGAAACTCAGTGCAAAGAAAAGGGACAAATAATGCCACTGTGTTTGTTGCTGGTTTCTCTGTCGTTCCAACAAGGCGGCGCGTAGAAACAACAACAACACTATTTGGGTTCTAATGTTGTTGTTGCATAGCCGAGTCTCGGCACAAGTAGGTAGAAAATTTGAATGCCATGCCATTCAAATCAAAGGGTTACGCATACGGCGCGCCTACATCATATACTATTACGTCACGTTTAAAAGAATTTTATTTCTTGTGATGGTTAGAATATATTTCTATCTTTATTACGTACATTAAAGTAATATATTAATAGGGTCTTTTATAAAAATGCATGTATTTAATAATGTATTACTTTATTGTACGCCACGATCGCACACAAAAAGCCTTAAGCTGTGACGTCACATGCGCAACAGAATGTTGCAATCTTCTTAAATTCATAAACTTCCCTAGGCTTGGAAAACACACACATGCATATTTTTTGCCAATGTGTGTGAGATGAGACACACATGCCAACTATTTGGCGCGTCGAGGCGTTGATACCCTTATTTATAGAAATGGTATAGAATGTTTAAAGAAAATAATTATTATTGATTGTACTAATAGTTGCACACTAAATACGAAATTATATTTTTCTCAGACATTGGGTCAAATATGTGTATATAAGAAGGTTAGTGGTACTTGGTTACAGAACTTATGAATAGTTAAAATACCATATTTGAGAAAAGGTGCCTTGCTGATCGAAAAATGAAAAATTATAAAATCTGCCGGGCTGCTTGCAAGTTGAAAGCGAGTGGAGAAGAAGAAGACATAACTTTGCGAATTAAAAGCATAGCAGTGCTTAGAAGCTTAGATCATAGGCTGTAGCTTCAAACCAAAAAGGGATAGCAGGGATAGAATTTGGGGTGTGCTTTTTTCATTGTCGAGTCGTTTGTTTTGATTATGGTTGTTGTTGGTTCATATGGGAAATGTTCTGAAGTTGTCTTTGATTTTTGGGCAACGGCAGAAGTAGCTGTAGAAAGCCGAGTGTTGTGTTTGCAATTTTTCATTGAGTAATACTCAATTTTGTGAAGTGTATCGCTCGTGAAGTGTTTCGAAAAAGAGCTCTTGATCCAAAAGCCTCCTCTGTCTCTTTATTACTTAATGTGCTGAAGCAAACGAGCGCGTAGCGCGCGCTGAATTTGGTGTTGATGGAAGAGGGTTCAGGGTATTCCCTAGTCGGGAACTCCCGACTAGAGCCTCTTAAATGTTTGAAATAAGAAAACCCATGTATTTGATACCTGATTTTAAAAGCTCGCATTTGTCCATTCGAAACTCCATTTATTCTGTGTTAGTCGCGTACAAAATTTCTGCTAAAGTGTCTAAATGCTCGTTTAAATCTTTACTTGCGACCATAATGTCATCCATGTAAACAATAACTTGATTGTCTTTAATCATATCGGAAAATATTTAATTGATGAATCGTTGAAACACTGCAGATGCATTTTGGACTCCCATGGGCATACTTAAAAACTTAATCTACCCTAAAGGGCTGACGAACGCTGTGTATTTTACCGACTCTTCGTTAACGAATACATGACAATAAACATTTTTGAGGTCTAGCTTTGAAAAGATTATTTATCTAATAAATCATCCATATGTGGGAGCGGATAATTGTCTTTAGCTAATACCTTGCTTAGTTTCTATATATAACCTCATGTCTCTAGTTTGTTTTTTTACTAACACTATAGGTGATGCGTACTCTGAATCACTAGGACGTATAGTGCCATACTTTAAAAATTCATCTATTAATTCTTGAAGTTTTTCTTTTTCACTATATGACAATCTCCGTAGAGAACAACCTTAGCTTTATTTCTAGTCTAACTTTTGGGTTAGAATATAACAGCCTAATACTTCCGTTCCAAAAAAGGGATTACCGGGATCCGATTCCAAGAGATGGCGATTAGTTATAGACTATCGTCAAATAAATCCCCCAAGGCAGCGTACTGGGCCCTTTTCTCTACAACTTGTACACGGCAGACATCCCCACTCCGGATGAACTACACGAGTTTGCCACCCCAGCCAAATACTTGATGGCTACATTTGCCGATGACGTGGCAATATTTTACTCAGCCCACTGCGAGTAGGAAGCCACTGACGGTGCCCAGGAATACATTCACTTGCTTGAGAGCTGGACACGCAGGTGGAACATCATGCTCAATGCCTCCAAATGCCAGGCGGTCAACTACACACTGAGGCGTGGCAAGGCTCCAGCAGTCTGGATAGACGGTAGCCCCCTCCACCCTGGCAGAAGCGCCAAGTATCTTGGAATTGTACTGGATAAGAGGCTTAGTTTTCGGGCGCACATCGACGGCCTTCTTAAGCAGTGCCGCTATAAGATGGCCAAGGCCAAGTGGCTACTAAACCCCAACAGCCCATTGCCACTTCGCGGCAAACGGGCAGTTTACAACGTCGTGGTGGCACCAACTTGGAGATACGGTATTCAGGTTTGGGGCATTGCATCTCGGACAAATCGAAGACGGATTCAGACACTCCAAAACTTGTCCTTGCGCCGAATTACGGGTGTTGACTGGTACGTCAGAAATTCTACCTTGCACAGAGACCTCAAAATGGAGACCATAGACAGCCAAGTCGGAGCATTCGCCAACCGGTACAGCGAACGCTTGCAGCGACACTGCAGCCGGGTAGCAAGAGACCTCGATGGGAGGTGTGTAGTCAGGAGGCTCAAGAGAAGATCGTTCAAGGACCTCCTTCAACCACGACATAGGAGACGCCCCAGAGTCCCCCGGCTACCTACGTGACGATGCAGCCTTACTCAAAAAGCCGCCTTTGACGTTTGTCCACGATAAAGCCTGAGGACCCAACCAGGCTTGGCGTAATATCACCTAAGCCAACTGTGTTGTAATAAAAATGTAAAAATGTAAAAAAAAGACAAATTTCCGTATATGATGTCATTGAAAAATACCCAGTCCCTACGGACGCTGATAGCGCTAGAAGATTCGTTGCATTATTGCATTATGTAAAAAGAATGTTCATTTCGAATTTTTTTTTTTTTGAAAAAATAATAATGAAATTTATTTAACAAGATAAGTGTGCTGCTACCTTGCAAGGCAACTTAAACTAATCAGAAAATTAAACTAAAAATAACAAAATAATTTGATAGAACATAACAATGAATTGAAGATTACTTATAAGGGAGAGGCTTAAGGGGTGATACTGGGGAGATCGTCTAAATTTTAGTATGAGATATTTATGTCAAGACCCGGTTCAGGAGGTCTTGAGGGTGATGGCGTTTGAGTCTCCTCCTTACTCTTCTACGGTGACAGGCAGTATTTAGGCGTCTAGCTAAACAGTTTGGATGAGCTCCTAGCCTCTCCGTGTATTTTTGGGCAATCACTTGGATTCTGTCACCTATTTTGGGCACCTTAAGGTCACGCTCAATGTTACGTGTCCTTATGTACCATGGAGACCCAGAGATCATCCTCAAAGTCTTAGCTTGTAGCACACGGATCTTATTCTATAGGCATAGGAGAGGCTGGGAGCTAAAATGCACTTGTATATTTTGACCTTGTTCTCCAGCGACAATTTGTTTTTGGCGGAGAGTAACCAGGAAATCTTGTTTAATTTGGCTCTATATGAGTGCTGCAGTGACGTGACATGTCTATCGAAAGTAAAGGGTCTGTCTAGGATGACACCTAAGTACCTGTACGCAAATGAATGATCCAGTACTCTTCCATTAAGTGATACGACTGGGCAGTTCTGCACTCGATTTGTGAAAGTCAAGTTTGCACATTTACCTGCGTTTATGCACACATTCCATTTCGATGCCCATTCCTGGAATGCGTCCAAAAACTCCTGCAGTGCACTTTTGGCTAGTAGTATGCAACTGCTTTTTGTGAGCACCGCAGTGTCGTCGGCGTAGGTCGCTATTAGCGTATCGCTTTTATCGACTGAGGTGATTGCCATCTGGTTTGGTATATCCGCTGAATATATCGAGTACAATGTGGGGCCTAGAACACTGCCCTGGGGAACGCCAGCCTCGATTGATTTAATGGAGGACTTGCACCCATCGTCAGCCACTCGGAATGTGCGCCCTTCTAAGAAGCTCTTTATAACCTGGAACAGCTGGGGGGTTAAGAGTCTCTTGGCTTTGTAAAGAAGTCCAGGGTGCCACACCCTGTCGAAAGCTGAATGGACAATTGAATGCCAAAATGCATTCGATTACTTAAAACACGCTGTAATGAAACCTTCTTTACTAAAATACCCAGATTTTAGCAAAGAATTTTGCAACATAACCGATGCCAGTAAATTAGCCTGCGGAGCAGTCTTAACTCAAACATATGGAGATAAACAATTGCCCGTACCATATGCTTCTCGTTCATTTACAAAAGGAGAAAGCAATAAAAATACAATTGAACAAGAGTTGGCAGCAATACACTGGGCAATAACACGTTTTCGACCATATATGTATATATGGTCAACATTTCAAAATCAAAACAGATCATAGACAACAGATCATAGACCATATATGTTTGCAATGGTAAATCCAAGTTCAAAAATTAACAGGAATAAGATTAGACTTAGAAGAGTATGACTTTACTGTAGAATATCTCAAGGGCAAAGACAATTTCGTTGCTGATGCATTATCACGCATCACATTAAAAGAATTAAAAAACGTATCAGATAACGTACTAAAAGTTACTACAAGAAGTTCAAGTAGACAGAGTAAATCCTGCGCAGGACCAAAATCCGAATTGCAAAAGCAACCGGACACTTCGATGCCCAATATATATAACGTCATTCGAAATGATGATGTTAAGAAAGTAGTGACCTTGCATTTAAATTTGGCCAAATGTTTCTTAAAACATGGGAAAAAGATCATTGCAAGTCTTTGATTTAGATCAATTTTTCCAAAGGCTTGAAAAAGCAGCCGGTATATATAGTATCAAACAACTCAAAATGGCACCGTGCGAAGAAATCTTTGAATACGTTTCAATAGATTCCTTCAAAGAAATGTGCAATACGAAATTAAAAACCTAAGAGTAGCGCTACTCCAGCCGGTGACCACAGTAAAAAGTAATAAAAAATCGAAGAAATACTGTCTACATTCCATGATATCCATGATTTATCCAATTCAAGGAGGGCATACGGGAGCAACAAAAACTATTGCAAAAATAAAACGCTATTACTATTGAAAAAATATTACGCGTGATATCACGAATTATGTGAAAAAGTGCCCAAAATTCCAAAAATCAAAAGTGTCAACACACACTCTAACTCCTTTAACACTAACAGAGAAAGAAAGAGTAGTAATAGAAACGATCGGTCCACTACCAAAATCAGAGCAAGGTAATGAATACGCAGTCACACTGATATGCGATTTAACAAAATACCTTGTTGCCATACCAATACCAAACAAAAGTGCAAAAACTGTAGCAAAAGCTATTTTCGAAGATTTTATTCTGAGAATACAAAAACTCAGTTATAGAAGATTTATGTAAATACCTTGGTATTAAAAACATAACTTCAACAGCACACCACCACCAGACTTTGGGAACAGTAGAGCGAAGCCATAGAACATTTAACGAATTCATTCGTTCCTACATATCAGTTGATAAAACTGATTGGGATACTTGGCTACAATATTTTGTTTATTGTTTCAATACAACACCTTCCACAACGCACAACTACTGTCCATATGAACTAATTTTTAGCAAAAACCCAAAAATTAACAAATGCCTTGAATAATGCTTGAACAAAACAAGCAAAAGAATAAACTTATATACGATAGTAAAGTAAAGAATATAGAATTAAACAGTTAACGTACTGTTAAAAAATGAAACTGGGCATAAGTTAGATCCAGTATACATAGGATCATTTTTTTTTTAATTCATTATATTCATTAATTACTTATTTAGAATTAAATTTAATAAATTTTCACTCAAATAACTATCATTTTTAAATAACTACATATAGAATATTACGTTATTTTAAAAAAAAGGGGAGGTGTAGCATGAGCAACATATATATAATACATACCCAACGAATGTAAGGGTATATGAGATCAAATAAACAATAACCCATTTAGCGACACTTTGTTGCTAAACATAACGCAACCCAAAGTGTATTCGAAATATGATCGTCCACTCATAAGTGGCGTGACCATAGCGCAGAATATGCAACATCTGCATATTCTGCCGAATACCTCTGTCTTACGATATATATATGCTCAATGTATATGCTTTAAGTGTATGCAGATGTACATGCTCCCGCTCTGCCGCTCAGCGACTGAGACTTATATACAAAACTCTAATGTTAGACTTAAGAACAAACATATAATTGAACGACACATCAGTCGAAGAAATATCATCAACGTCTTAGGACGTATGCCAATAAACGATCAATTAAAGGAAAAGTGTTTGATTAATTTTACAGTATAATGTTTTTGTATGTAACAGGCAGAAGGGACCATCTCCTAAAGTATACATATTCTTAATCAGAATCAACAGCTGAGTCGATCTAGCCATGTCTGTCTGTCCGCATGTCCGTCCGTCCGTCCGTATATATGAACGCAAGGATCTCAGAGCCTATAAAAGCTAGAGAAATTTTGACTGTAGGTCCTCCTAGTCCATGCGCAGCCCGAGTTTGTTTCCGATATTCGATAACTTGCCCCGTTTCCAAGTAATCGATAAAAATCGATATCGAAATACTATTTTGGTAAATAATAAGAGCTAGAGTCACCAAACTTCACATGTGGCTTCTAGAATAGTACATATATATATCAAGTATCTTTCATTTTATACCTATCGCCACCTTCCCGCTACCACCAAAAGCTATAAATCAAGTTAATAATCCAACTTGTATTTCCCACCAATTTAAGCCACAATTGAAATGCAATTGAATTTTTGAGAATTTACAAATATTCCATGACACAATAAGATGTACTGTCGAAAATTTCATTTTTTAACTACCCACCAACCGAAACTAAATTTTTAAATCAATTGTCTTTTTATACCCTCGCAGAGGGTATTATAAAACTTGTCGTGAAATGTGTAACGCATACAAGGAGACATCTCCGATCCCATAAAGTATATATGTATATTCATGTCCATCTGTCCGTCTGTCTGTTTCTATGCGAACTAGTTTCTCAGTTTTAAAGCTATCTTTATGAAACTTTGCAGAAGTTCCTCTTTCTGTTGCACGCAGTACATACGTCGAAACCAGCTGGATCGGAACACTATATCATATAGCTACCATAGATCGGTCAAAAATTAAGTTGTTATATGGAAAATTGTTTTGTTTTTCACGATATCTTGACCAAACTCGGCATTTATTTGTTTTACTATGCTCGTCATATATATACAAAATCATATCAACATCGGACCACTATATCATATAGCTGCTATAGGAACGATCGATCAAAAATTAAGTTGTATGGAAACCTTTTTTGTTTTTCAAGATATCTTATCCGTACTCGGCATTTACTATTTTCCCTGTGCTTCTTAGATAAGGGCAAAGCACTATGAGCATTATGAAAAGGTTGGGTCTGCAAGGGTGTCAAACCTTCGGCGTGCCGAAGATAGCCCTTATTTTTCGTTAAGTATATACAAATATTCTATAGCACAATAAGCTCTAGAAAATTGAATCAAGATCGGTGAAGAAACACAATAAATGCGTGTTTTGGAAGGCCTCGCGTCTTTATTGAATTCTATCAACAGCATGGTAATGGCGGTTGTATTGTTTTTTATGCTGCTATTTTAATCAGTTTTTTTCTCATGAATGCTTGGTGTGGCTGCTGAGTAGAGGCGTTTGTAAATAGTGTGGTCTGTTACGAGTTCGAGACCTATCGAGGAAACAGTTTTTTTGTATGTATATTTATTACTGCTGAAGCCATTGAGTAATAAAGAGACAGAGCTGAAGAATCACTCCGAGCTTTTTTTACCGTTTTAAAAATCCCGAGAGGTAGATCGGGTTGGTCCGCAAACGCAAAATCTAACTCAAAAAAAAAAAATTTACTATAGGAAGCAACAACAAATCACTCGCAAAACAACTACAGTGGGCACGATAACCCATTTGTTTTTTCGTCGTCCGTCTTGATCTTCAAAAGTTTCTGCGCGATGATGAGGACATAGGAAACTCAGTGCAAAGAAAAGGGACAAATAATGCCACTGTGTTTGTTGCTGGTTTCTCTGTCGTTCCAACAAGGCGGCGCGTAGAAACAACAACAACACTATTTGGGTTCTAATGTTGTTGTTGCATAGCCGAGTCTCGGCACAAGTAGGTAGAAAATTTGAATGCCATGCCATTCAAATCAAAGGGTTACGCATACGGCGCGCCTACATCATATACTATTACGTCACGTTTAAAAGAATTTTATTTCTTGTGATGCTTAGAATATATTTCTATCTTTATTACGTACATTAAAGTAATATATTAATAGGGTCTTTTATAAAAATGCATGTATTTAATAATGTATTACTTTATTGTACGCCACGATCGCACACAAAAAGCCTTAAGCTGTGACGTCACATGCGCAACAGAATGTTGCAATCTTCTTAAATTCATAAACTTCCCTAGGCTTGGAAAACACACACATGCATATTTTTTGCCAATGTGTGTGAGATGAGACACACATGCCAACTATTTGGCGCGTCGAGGCGTTGATACCCTTATTTATAGAAATGGTATAGAATGTTTAAAGAAAATAATTATTATTGATTGTACTAATAGTTGCACACTAAATACGAAATTATATTTTTCTCAGACATTGGGTCAAATATGTGTATATAAGAAGGTTAGTGGTACTTGGTTACAGAACTTATGAATAGTTAAAATACCCTATTTGAGAAAGGGTGCCTTGCTGATCGAAAAATGAAAAATTATAAAATCTGCCGGGCTGCTTGCAAGTTGAAAGCGAGTGGAGAAGAAGAAGACATAACTTTGCGAATTAAAAGCATAGCAGTGCTTAGAAGCTTAGATCATAGGCTGTAGCTTCAAACCAAAAAGGGATAGCAGGGATAGAATTTGGGGTGTGCTTTTTTCATTGTCGAGTCGTTTGTTTTGATTATGGTTGTTGTTGGTTCATATGGGAAATGTTCTGAAGTTGTCTTTGATTTTTGGGCAACGGCAGAAGTAGCTGTAGAAAGCCGAGTGTTGTGTTTGCAATTTTTCATTGAGTAATACTCAATTGTGTTTGCAACCTCGCTATCGCTCGTGAAGTGTTTCGAAAAAGAGCTCTTGATCCAAAAGCCTCCTCTGTCTCTTTATTACTTAATGTGCTGAAGCAAACGAGCCTGTAGCGCGCGCTGAATTTGGTGTTGATGGAAGAGGGTTCAGGGTATTCCCTAGTCGGGAACTCCCGACTAGAGCCTCTTAAATGTTTGAAATAAGAAAACCCATGTATTTGATACCTGATTTTAAAAGCTCGCATTTGTCCATTCGAAACTCCATTTATTCTGTGTTAGTCGCGTACAAAATTTCTGCTAAAGTGTCTAAATGCTCGTTTAAATCTTTACTTGCGACCATAATGTCATCCATGTAAACAATAACTTGATTGTCTTTAATCATATCGGAAAATATTTAATTGATGAATCGTTGAAACACTGCAGATGCATTTTGGACTCCCATGGGCATACTTAAAAACTTAATCTACCCTAAAGGGCTGACGAACGCTGTGTATTTTACCGACTCTTCGTTAACGAATACATGACAATAAACATTTTTGAGGTCTAGCTTTGAAAAGATTATTTATCTAATAAATCATCCATATGTGGGAGCGGATAATTGTCTTTAGCTAATACCTTGCTTAGTTTCCTAAAATCTATATATAACCTCATGTCTCTAGTTTGTTTTTTTACTAACACTATAGGTGATGCGTACTCTGAATCACTAGGACGTATAGTGCCATACTTTAAAAATTAATCTATTAATGAAGTTTTTCTTTTTCACTATATGACAATCTCCGTAGAGAACAACTAAATGGAGTTTTCTAACCTTAGCTTTATTTATAGTCTAACTTTTGGGTTATCTGGTCTGATTGCTTTTATATATGTATCTTCAATTATTTTTATATATCTGCGCTTTGTTTCATACCTTACTCTTCACTATAACCACATTCAGTTGTCGTGTCGTCTGCATAGTAAATGTTGAACATTTCATCTTGGAAACTGCCCGAATCTGTTTCATTGTTAATTGTGGTTGCCGAAGTACATAACTTATTTTTGTTTGTTTTTTAAAGGGGAGTGTTTATTTGTTTGCTCAAACCACATCGCACTTTATTGTTCTCTTCTATTTAATTTTCACTTAGTCCCAAAATATCCTAACTTATTTAGCTCCTGGAGTACCCCTCGCTTGCTCTGTTGTTTGGATCAAAACCTAAATTGCATGCATCTAAAAAATGTCTACCCCAGACAACATCATGACTCAGAGACTCGTCTGCTACTACTGTAAAATTAAAATAACCTTTTATTGATCTTTTTAATACAAAGAATTTGGAAAAACAAAATCTTTTAAGTCGTTTTTTATTTAATCAAAAATATGTTTCTGTTCCTGTTGTAAATCGGCCTCTTTGGGCAATAGGGGAGATGCAATGATGTTTGTGAAGTTTATTTTAAAATATCTTACATTATTATTTTGGGCTAAGCCTTTTTTCTCCGGGCATTGTGCTACAAAGTGGTCGAATTTGACCCATGCATAGCAGATACCTGCTTCTCTTTTTGGCTTGCGGCATGCTTGGGAATTGTGTCCGGCAGAGTTGCAGTTTGCGCAAAGATGTTGGTTAATTTTTTCGACGACTTTTCTTGCTTCTCCGGGCTAGTTTTGTGATGTTGTCCCTGTTGGCAAACGTACGCTTGGGAATGCTCATATAACCTGCATCGGGTGAGAAAAATACTGGGTGCGGGTGCTTGAGCTACAGAGGAGGCTTATGGATCAAAAGCTCTTTTTCAAAAAATGTGAAGCAAGTTTGCGAGGTTGCAAACAGAAATTGCAAACTCAACACCCGGCTATCTGCAGCTACTTCTGCCGGTGCCCAAAATTGAATGACAACTTCAGAACATTTTCCATAAGAACCAACAACAATAAGAATCAAAACATACGACTCGACAATGAAAATAGCACCACCGCAAATTACATATGTTCTTGCTATCGCTTTTTGGTTTGAGGCTACAGCCTATGATCTAAGCTTATACACTCTTTTAAATCATTGTTGTGGTTAGAAGGCGTCCTCTTCTTCTCCACTCGCTTTCAAGGTGCAAGCAGCCAGGTAGATTTTTATAATTTTTCATTTTTCGACCAGCAAGGCACCCTTACTCAATATAAGGTATTTTAACTATTGATAAGGACTGTAACCAAATACTACTAACCTTCTAATATATGTATACATTTTTATCCAATGTCTGAGAAAAAAATTATTTCGCATTTAGTGTGCAACTGTTGGTACAATTATTAATAATTCTTTTCTTTAAACATTATATACCATTTTTATAAATAACGGTATCAATGCCTCGACGCACCAAATAGTTGTTGGTATGTGTGTCTCATCTCAAACATTTTGGTGCAAATCTACATGTATGTCTGTGTTTGCCAAGCCAAGAAGATTGCAATATTTTGTTTCGCATATGACGTCACAGCTTAAGGGTTTTTGTGTACGACCGTTGCGTACAATAAATTAATAAATTTGTAAATAAAATCATTATAATTAACACACTATTAATATATTATTTAAATGTACGTAATAAAGGTAGAAATATATACTAAACATTATAAAAAATAAAATTCTATGAAATGTGACGACATAGTTTTTTATGTTAACGCGCCGTGTTCGTAACCCTTTGATTCGCATTTTGTTCGCATTTGGGCTACATTGTGTCTGGAAAGATCATCGAACGTGCGTCGTTGGTGTCATCACATACAGTGAAGGTACACAGTCATAATACAAATGAGGAGCTGGACAGTGTTTTATGCAAGTTTTGGGAACTAGAGCAATTCGACAATTAGTCTCCAGGTCTCTCACCGGAGGAGAGGTGGTGCGAGGACTTCTTTTTCAATACTCATCGGCGCTTATCGCCGGGAAAATATCTTGTACGACTACCCTTTTTGTCCCATCTGGATCAAACTATGGTGATTGGTTCGTCATATCGATTATCTGGACAGCCGTCTGCGTGTAGACTCCAAGTTGAAAGAAGCATATTGTCACACCATTAATGAGTATCTGGAGCTGGGCCAAATGGAAAGCCTAGGGCTTATAACATCATGCAATCATCATCTAAAGGAGGAGTTCAACATTGTTATCTACCGCATCATCTAGTTATAAAGGAAACATCATCAACTTCGAAGTCCGAGTTGTGTTGGACGGCTCGAGCAAGACAAGCAATGGGAAGTCATTCAATGACATTTTAGCAATTGAGCCAAAATTACACTTTCAGCTGCCTGGAGTTATTCTCAATTGGCGTGGTCTAGGATTCGTGTTTATGGCTGATGTAGAGAAAATGTACAGGTGCATCAATATTCCAAGGGACGATGACCAGTATCAGCGCAACTATATTTAGCTCTGCGGGTCATGAAACAGTTAGCTGCGGACGAAAAAGAGACATTTCCTTTGGAAGTAGATGTGGTGAAACATCAGATGTATGTTGATGACATATTTTCTGGAGCGGATAGGGTTGCAGAGGCGGAGGCTATCCAGAGTCAAATCATTTGTATTTTACGCAGTGGTACATTTGAGTTCAGAAAGTGGGCAAGTAATTTCCCAAAATTGTTAAAAAGGTTACCTATGGAATTTCGAGAAACAAAGGGATTGTTGCACGTTGATGGCGAGGACATAGTTCTTACGCTGTATATACACTGGAGCCCCGTGGAGGATGAAGCGATCAATTCTGTCAACAGTTGCGAGGTTATACGATCCTATGTAATGGCTGAGTCCGATTGTTGTAACCGGGAAAATACTGATGCAGCGTCTATGGAAGGATAAGATTGGCTTGGATGACATAGTGCCAGCAGCCGTTAGAAGAGAATGGGAGAAGTTTTTAACGGAGTTACCCAATATTTCAGACATACGCATACCACGATAAATAACATGGGCATTATATAACGCAGCAGCAGACACATCTTTTGTGATGCATCAGCGCAAGTCTATGGAGCGGTTGCATATTTACGTGTTCCAACCGGGGATCACGCATTTCATACGGAGTTACTGCTGTCAAAATTTAAGGACTCGCCTGTTAAGCCACAATTAACCATACCCAGAGCTTAGTTGTGTGCTACTCTTTAAGCTGCTAAAATTTCTAAGTATTTAAAACCGAACTTGCCAATTAATATAAACTTCTGCAGTACTATTTTTTGGTCCGACTCAATGATAACCAACAGCTGGATCCGTGGAAGAGGTGCAAACTGGAAGGTATTTGTTTCAAATCGCATGAACAAAATTCTGGAGATCTCGAATTGAAGACAATGGAGATATGTTCCCTCGAATGATAACCCTGCCCACAATCTGAGTCGGGGAAAAAGCGTATCTTAGTTGACGTCATGTGAACTGTGGTGGCATCATTTTCACATGTGAGTATTGAGACAAGCAGCTTGACTTACCACAAGATATCATTGGGAGAGATGCCTATATCGATGTTCGTAGGCCAATATTCATCGTATACACGACTTCTCTGACGCATAAAGGAGTCTGAGCGGAAGCGAACTGAGGTATCAACAGATAAATCAGAGGAAAGCCTCAGAGAAGTAATAAGATTGGTGCAGAAGGAGTGCTTTGAAAAAAATGGAAAGCACTCTCTTATAGCAAACCGGTCCCAAGAGTTATCAGTTAATTACTTCTCAACCCATATTTTTATTTGGAGAAGCGCGACTTACGAAGGAAGATTGCGCGATGCCTTGTTACCAGTGAATGAGAAACATCCTTATATATTAACCTCAGATGCGTTTTTGAGAACCTTACGTCGATTCATAGGCAGACGTGGTCTATGTACAGATACTTATAGTAACTGTGGTACAAACTTTGTTGGAGCCTACAAAAAACTACAAGCTGATAGGGAGGCATACTATTCGTACATTTCAAGATTGGTCCCGCCAAAATTGCTGAATAAGGGAATCACTTGGCATTTCAACCCTCCATCAACTCCACACTTCGGTGGATTATGGGAAGCCGGAGTTAAGTCAATGAAGTTTCATCTCAAGAGAACCATTGGGGAGGGAGTGTTAACCTTTAAGGAAATTACGGCAGTGTTAGCACAAATTGAGTCTTGCCTTAACTCAAGGCCTCTATGTCCTATTTAGAATGATCCTGAGGATTTGATGGTGTTAACCCCCGATCACTTTTTCCCTGGTGATGCGATCTTGTCGCCTCCTACACCTGAAATACCTTAACTGCGTTTAATGCTGCGGTGGAGACTCTGTACTATTCACAACAATTTTGGAAAAGGTAGAGTTCTAAATATTTGACGGGATGCAGAAAAGACTATAATGGTAGCAAATGAAGAGAAACCTATATGTTGGACGCATGGTGTTAATAAAGGATGCACGATTTCCTATGCATCGGTGGCCTTTGGGTCGAATTACAAGCACTCATGCTAGTGCAGATGGATTAGTTGGAGTTGTGACTCTAAAAACAAGCAGTGGTGTTATCAAACGGCCAGTAACACAGCTCTGTCCATTACCCATACAAGAGAATTGGCTTGAAAATGACACGTAACCTTTACTTAAATGTTAAGTTGTACTCTTCTATTTTCAGCTAACCCACAACAGCAATCGCGCCGGCCTAAGAGCGTATATTACAAGAGAGCTCTTGGAAAGAGCGAGCTATGAACATGCATCTGTGCTTAGATCAGCCGCATTGAGTGATGTCTTATCGCTCAATGGATCACGCGCTATCACGGTTGAGTTGAGTTGTATTTTGTGGCTCTCTCAAGCGGTCCAGATTTAAGTCCTGTAACTTAAAGTTATCTTACTTTCTTGTGTTTTGTTATTCTATTGAGCTTTGAATTTGCAAGCTTAGTAACAGCAGGATTTGCGCCACGTGTTAAAGTCTGTGACCGTCCAAGTCACCGGACGTATACTCTGTGTAGGTCAGATTAATTATTGTAATATTTAGGTTAAGTTTAATAGTTCAATTGAAGTCTTTTAAAATGAAAAACCCCGCTTGTGAGCAACCGTCTGGGATTCTTTCTAATCTCATCAGTCCCAAAGCCGCCTCGGTTGGTAACCACGCCGCAGGCCGCATCATATCTACAGGCAGTTTGGGGCTCCGCTCATAGCGCAGCCGATATCCAACAGGATTGATGGATACCGGTGCGTCGATAAGTTGTTTTGGTGGGAGTTTCGCTGTGGAATTGTTGAAGACGAATGTACCGTATAAACCAATTACTTCACATGTGAAAGCCGCCGATGGCGAAACCCAACAAATATTGGGATGGTTACGTAAAGAAGTTTGTTATGGTGGAAAAGTTAAACGAATTACTTTTTATACAGTCCCTTCGCATGTTCAACCACTTTACTTGGTCAAAGACTTTTGGTCAACGTTTGATCTGTTGCCTCCATGCTTCTTAAGGCCAGCCTTGCCGTCAAGTATTGCATGCGCTGAGGATCCGCTGCGACCTTTAACTGTGCACCAACAGCAACGACTTACAGAAATTGTCAAACTATTTCCTTTATTCGCGGAAAAAGGTTTGGGGAAAACCACATTAATGTCTAATGTCATAGATGTAAGACAAGAAGTTTTTCTAAGGAACTTTCAATTTCTCTCAGGGTTTTTGTGCTAAGCTAGCTCCTACTTTTATCAATAAGATGACGTAAGCTTGGTAATAGTAATTATGAGTTGGAAAACCTGCAAGGGCAGTTCGAGGGGAAGTACCATGCGAAAGACATCAAACTATAATCGTAGTACAAAATATTCGCTTCAAGCGCGAATCGCTCTTGGTGGTTTAGAAATAAAAAACCCCCAAAGTCCGATTTTGGCGGGGGGATTTGTAGTGGCGCTTGAAGCAAGAAAAATGTGTTTGAATAAAAAGCCCAAAAGTAGGCTATATAAATCTAGTTAAGATCTTGTACTCTGTTTACTCTGATATCAATTTTAATATTTTTTTCATACGTTTTGTTGAAAGAGAAAAAAAGTAATAGATAAATGTTAATCTGATAATTTGAAATGGCGTCTGACCTGTTTTCGCTGTAAATAGCTTTCCCTAAAGCGACCGGAGCTCAGATCTTTCTTTTACATTCTGTCCACCGTGAAAAAAGGTTGACTCATAGAAAGTACGAACTGCGCCTATTTACAATCGCGCTTAACCTGTGAGGAAACATATTTTTTCTGAAGTGTTATTCTAATAAAAGTGATTACAAAAAGACCCAAGTGCGCGTATCGCTGAACCATTTCCCAGCAGCCAGTTGGCCCCAACAAGAACGCTATGGCCGTAGTTAAGTCGCCTCAAGTTCATAATTAAAATATTCACATAGGTATGTGCTAGTTTTTATTCTTTTTCGGCAAAAGAATGTAACCGCATGGTTAAAATTTTATTGCCTCTGTTTTTCTTTAACTCCGTTTTTTTTGCAATGCCCTACATATTCTTTCCATTGGCCTATATTCTTTACCCTTCTGTTCTCCTTCCATGCTCCGAACTTCGGATCGCCATATTCTTTTTTGTATTTTCTTAAATTTTTTCTGTGCAATTCGAAGTGCATTTTTTGCTAGAGCAGATCACCGCACATCACATCGATAGAAGCGCTTTCAAAACTCTTAAATTTTATTTTTTGCACTTCAATTTATGAGATAAAAAGAATGGATAATCTTAAGCCCCGTTAAAAAATAAACGAATCGTGTTAAATGGAAAATATTAAGAGACCAACTTAGTTCAATTGAGCTTTAATTCTTTTGCTACAGTTACATTACATTTTACCAGATTAAATGAATTTCTACCGAACAACAATCTTTTTTATAATTTTTGTCAATGATCAAATTAGAATCTCAAATATTAAAGAATTTCTTTATCTTTGTATATTATAGTTTTTTTAATTTCCTATTATTAAGAATTAATAATGCCTAAACGAAATTTCTAATTAAGTCCTCAATTCCCCACAAAAATAAATATTTGTTAAGAAATTATAATTATGTGCTAATTTGCCTTGTTCACGTTGGAGCCATGCGTCATCGGAATGTTAGGACAATTTAATTTGTGTTGTCTTTGGGATCACCGACCAATTGTCTGGTCAGGCGGCCCCGGTGATCATGATAGGGTGGGCAACAGCTGTCGCATTGACATCAGCGCAGCGTAACAGCAACAACAACAGCTACTGTCCCTAGATCAATTTAGTACAATTTCTTTAACTTTGTCGATTTTTCCTAACTCGTAAATTTTATTTTTGTAATCGAACTTCATATATTAATAGCACGGGAATTTTTATTAAACTATAATTGCCTGCGAGTAGGTAGCACAGCCATATCCTAGTTAACCCACCCCAGCCGACGTCACTGACCCGGAACCAGCGCTTGCTCCGCTAGACTCTATACGGACATCAGCTCGCTTACATAGGTTGTATGCTTAAAATCTTTGAGCCATATTACGTAAGTGAAGCACAAGAGGTTTGTGTGGGTCTCATAATTTAATTTCGATGTCATAGTAGCCAGATTAAATTGCACTTATGCTGAATTAAACTTCATTACGAACTTTTCGACAAGGATTAGAGATTGTCAGGTAAGAAATTATGAGCCTCATGAAATACTACTACGAGGTCGAGAGGAAATTGACGCTTGTGACTAATAATGTCATCATGACTTAGATATGTACGAAAGATCCACCCTACTCATTGAAGATATCAGAGGTGATGCACTGCACGCATTTGTTTCAGGAGTTAAAAGGTCCTTGAGGGCAGTAGTTTTCCCGGCAGAACCGAAAGATGTTTATCCACTTTAGCCATGTCCAAAGAACCAGGAACAAGCATGGAAAGAAAAATGTTTGCAGCCACATACGCCAAGAATGTTGAAGAAAATAATCAAGCAACTGGAAGTATCGGCGGCAGCAAGCACCGAAATCGTCCGAACGATAGGCAGGGAAAGGCAAATTAACGCAAAAAGAGTGGAGAAAGGAACACTCACTTTGTTAAAAGGCAAGACCTAAATGGATCGCATCAAGGCAAGGTAAATTCAAGGCTAGGCGATAGGGAAGGAGAAGTCTCAGTACCAATGGACATTTACTTTCTTATCCAGTCGACTCGCCTTATTCCGTTAGTTCAAAACATGGCTCTAACATGATTAAAGAAAACTGTTCAATTGACATCTTCGGAAAAGCCTCTCAGTTTTTATACCCTGAACCCATTAAAAATGGGTAAAAAGGGTATAATGTATTTGTGCAAATGTATGTAACAAAATATGTAAATTTTAGCTATAGGTCCTCTTCGTGCCCGCGTATATAGAATTAGTTTCCGTTATTCGATAACTTGTCCCGGTTCCAAGTAATCGATAAACATCGATATCGATATCCTGTTTTTTGCGCAATTTTGGTAAGTAATAAGAGCTAGAGTCACCAAACTTCACATGTAGCTTCTAGAATAGTATATATATATCAAGTATCTTTCATTTTATAGCTATTACCACCTCCCCTTTACCACCACAAAGCTATAAATCAAGTTAATAAACCAACTTGTATTGCTCACTAATTTTAGCCACAATTAATGCAGTTGATAGTACAAGTGGGAATACACAAATATTCTATATTCTATTATACAATAAGATGTACTGTCGAAAATTTCATTAAGATCGGTTAAGAAACTCAAAAGTTATGTGCGCACGTGTAAGCATCAGCTAGCGCAAATTCCACTAATTTCTATATACACACATTCATGCGCGTCTGCTTTTAATTCTATCAACAGCATTGCAATTGCGATTGCATTGTTTCTGTGCTGCTATTTTAATTGGTTATTATTATTGTGGCTCTTGAGTAGAGGCGGCGGCAAGTGGTGCGGTTAGTTGCAAGCTCGAACCCGGCCAAGGAAAAAAATTTTTTTTTTATTTTAATTTTACTTTATTACTACGCGCGTAGCTCGTTAACGGTGTTTGGTGGCATAATAGGCTTTGACCTGCTAACGCGGGATGAGTAAGTTCAACATTCAACTTGCAAGAAAATTCTATAAACTATAGCGGAAAGACAGAAAAGTTACAATAATATAGATGTGCCAACGTTAATTTAACGCACATCGATGACATTATAGTACCGCATAAGGTAAAAGATGTAGCATTGCAGCATTTTCGACCTCTAACAAGGCGCTTTCATCTAATACTTCTGATTTATTAGAAAATATACTCTCACCCAATGGGAAGAATTTTGTTGATAAAGAGATTAAAGATTCCTTAAAAAACATAATAATTCAGCCGTCAAGGTATCCATATAATAACCCAACGTGGGTTGAGGACAAATAAGGTCACGATGCATTTTTCATAGGGCATGTCTTACGAGATCAAAACAGCAGGACATTTTACATCTATGTCGACGATGACATTGTCTTCTCCGAAGACGAAACAGATAATGTTAAGCATATTGACGCTGAGCTAAAGGCTTCGTCTGGAAATTCGTAGTACCTAGGGGAGGAGCAAAACCTGATCCAAAATAAGTAGGAAGTTGAGAATACGTAGAGCCAAAGAATATGTTTATTCTTAGAGCCTTGCGAGCTATTATAGGTGCTTCGTAAAAGTCTTTGATTCAATCGCGCGGCCACTCAGCAACATATTGAAAGGCGAAAATGGCACAGTTATCAAAAAGAAAAGTCTACGAAGATTCAAAGCGATTTCGACGAAACACAGCGCAACGCGTTTGAGAGAATAAGAAGCATTTTGACATCAGAGGAGAAAATACCATACCTTCGATGTGACTACTGATGTGTCCAGATATGGCATAGGTGTTGTCCTGTCGCAAGAATGTAGGACTATAACGATGACTTCAAGAACCCTGAAAGATAGGGAAACCAACTACGCCACCAATGAGAGGGATCCGTGTCCGATTAGAATATAAGCCCCAAGATTAAAAAATGGAAGGCCTTCATTGATGATCATAACGCGAAACTCCATTATAAACCAGGCAAGAAGAACTTCGTTGCGGATGCATTATCCCGAAAAAATGTTAACGCCCTACAAAATTAAGTCAAATCAGAAGCCGCCCCGATTCATAGCGAGCAGTAACTGACCTAAGAACAACTAAGAAGCCTGTCAATTGTTTGATTAGGTAGTCTTCGAAGTGGCGCGTTTCCCCTTCAAGCGTAATGTCATACTCTTCGGAAATAAGACCCGCCACATAATCAACTTCGTTGACAAAAGCACGCTCTTAAAAACACTAAAACATGTGGTGGACCCAGATGAAGTAATTGCGATTCACTGTGATTTTTCAACCTTGGCTAGATTTTAACACGCCTTGGAACAGAGCTTTCTAACCACTAAATTTTGGCATTGCAATAATATAGCATCATACATTACAAACAAGAGCAATCAGATTCAAATAATTATTATGGAGCACAATCGTGCACATAGAGCTGCTCAAGAGATCATACAACAAGTCCTTCGCGATTATTACTTCCCAAAAATGTCTAAGCTGGCCAGCGAGGTAGTTGCGAACTGTAAATTTTGTACAAGGAAAAAGTATGGTCGACACTTATAAAAAGAAGAGCTTGGCGTTACGCCAATCCCATCATACTCAGGCGAAATGTTACATGTGGAATTTTTTTCTGCAGATAGTAAGCAATCTCTTACCTGATATATTTCCAAAATTCGCAGTAGTGCAGTAGTGTGATATAAGGGGCCCCATTATTCAGCTAGTAAACCAATTTCCAGAAACAAATGCTATTTACTGCGACAACGAGGCACCTTTGACTTCCGAAACGATGACCTCACTATTCAAAAATCAAATCCGCATCGATATTATAAACGAGCCACCGGATCACAGCGTTCCAACGGACGGGAAGAACGTTTTATGGTATTGTAACGGTAACAGCGGAACCAGCATCGTCCCTTTCTACTGTTCCTGCTTTAACGCTACCTACGTCCAAATAGATGGACAAATATCGCGATCGCTCTATCGATATATCGACTGACACCCACCCCTAAGCTAACAATTAGACCACCTCTTCTCGTTTTGGCCCGTGCCTCGGATAAAGTTATATGGCAAAAAAAAAAAAAAAAAAAAAAAAAAAAAAAAAAAAAAAAAAAAAAAAAAAAAAAAAAAAAAAAAAAAAAAAAAAAAAAAAAAAAAAAAAAAAAAAAAAAAAAGTTGGAAACAGAACTAGGAGTGGTCGAACTTACAATCAGTTAAATTAAACAGGCGAGTATAATGTTGGCATTATACTCATTTGGTAATATAAAATCACTTACCATATGCAACCCTGCTATGGATATTAAATCCACGATAGATTTATCGATAAAAACACAAGAGGGAGAAGCTCAGTTTTAAGCTAGAAGAGTCAATGTGAAGATGTGTTCGCTGTTGCTCGTTGTCTTTTGAAATACATACATATTGGAAAATGTAAAATAATTATAAGTTTACGATTATTCACCAATTTCTTTAAATAAAATAATAAGAACATAAAGAACTCAAGTGCTTGTGAAATCCATCGAATGGCCGTCCCTACAAATTTGGTGTCAGAAGTGGGATAGACAGAAATTGTGAAATTCGTAAATTGATTAACGAGTACAAACGTATGCAAGACTATTAATCGGAGCATAAAACGAAGCGGGTGCATGAAAATTCATCAAAATTCGAATGCCCTGGAAAAAATGGAAAAAGTCAAGAATCGTCTAGGATTAATGGCGACAGCGGCGAAGTATGCCTAGAGAGCTCTAGTAAGAGCGAGATAAACAGTCGTGTATTGCGTGACAGTGGTCGATAAGCGCAAGCGAGAAGGCGATGTTTTAAGTTTTGCGTAGCAAAGGCTGGATAGCGCAAAATTTTCACTTTGTGATGAAATAAGACGACAAACAGTCGGGTATTGCGTGACAGTGGTCGATAAGCGCAAGCGAGAAGGCGATGTTTTATGTTTTGCGTAGCAAAGGCTGGATAGCGCAAAATTTTCACTTCGTGATGAAATAAGAAGTTGCAGATCAAAGAGGCGAAGAGCGAAGAGCGCGGAATCTTTCAATAAACGAGCGTGTGACAGGAACGTGCGTCAACACGACAACGATGATCACAGGGTGTATCAAGTTGCAGATCAACAACAGAGTATGTTATTTCGTCATTATATGAAAATAATTAACTAGTTGTTGAGTAAAGAGTGTTAAATCAGTTTATTCAGTGAAAAATTTTCAAAGAATCTAAATTATAACAAAGAAGAAATTAAGTGTAAGCAAACACAAAGTAAATGTATAAGTTGAGACAGACGAATATAATTATTTAATAATTTCTAAAGTTGCTGAAAAAAAAAACTAAAATTTGATTCATAAGAGTTTAATTACTTATACCATTAAGTTAAGTACATTGAATTGTTTATTTGTAAGACTCAATTTTAAGCATTGTGAAAAGCGAGCAACGACGATAACAAAATGAACAGAGACGAAATTTTGGCGTTAACAGTTAACGTATTAAAAGAAAAGTTATCGGCACTTAGTTTGGTAACCACAGGTAGAAAGCAAACTTTGCAAGACCGACTTTTAGAATATTATGGGTTGCAGGTTGACGATAATGAATCTGAGTATGACGATGCTGGGTCGGCTCATACTCGTCAAAGCTCACCAATGCAGATAGTCCGAACAACGTTTACATTACGCGACATTGAAGATTCACTCTCGCAATTCAATGGGTCAAATCAACCAGCTGTTGAAAAATGGATTCATGAATTTGAAGATAACGCTTTGGCAGTGCAGTGGAACGACCTTCAGAAATTTATTTACTCAAAGCAATTACTAAAAGGTGCAGCAAAATTATTCGTGCGCAGTCAACATGGAATTTCAGATTGGATATCTCTAAAGCAAGCGCTATTGGAAGAATTTGGGACGGTAGTTTCATCAATAGACGTCCACCGCATGTTGCGGAATAGGCGTAAGCGTCAAGGTGAAGATTATATAGAATATCTGTATAGCCTTATGGAAATTGGCGGACCTCTTAACCTGGATGACTCAAGCCTGATAGAATATTTTATTGAGGGAATACCTGACTCGAGGAGTAACAAAAGTAATCTGTATCAGGCCAAGACTCTGCAGCAACTAAAAGAACAGATCAAGGTATATGAGAAAATCCGTAGTAGTCGCCCTCAAGCGTCTAATACGGGTAGGATGCATAACGATACCGAAGAAAAGAAACCTGACTTGAATAAAGAACGAATTAAGAAATGTTTCAAATGCGGCGATCCATCACATCTAGCCAGAGAATGTGGACAGCCAATAAAATGTTACAAGTGTGCTCAACCAGGGCATAAGGCAGCTAACTGTTCAGGATCGCGTGCAGTGGAGAAGAAAGAAGGCAAAAATGCGAACACGATGATAAACAAGGCCAACAGTAGTGGAAAATGCATTTTTAAGGAGTTGTCTTGTAAGAACATATGCTTCTCTGCATTAATCGATACAGGCTGTGACCTCTGTCTGATACGCGATGATATCCTTAAAGAGCTAGGAAAAGTTGAACTGAATAATGAAAAACAATGTCTTGTTGGCATCTGTAATAGTGAGCTAAATACACTAGGAAGCTTTGTCACTCAAGTCGAAGTTGATGGTATCTTATTGGATATAACCTTTCATGTTACGAGCAAAGACGACATTCAATACTCAGCTGTAATAGGAAACAGCGTATTGAAGCAAGCGGACTTAATAGTATCGGAAAATTTTGTAGAATTTCGACCCAAAGTGAAGGACAATGCAAACAAGAGAGTAATTGACAAGACATCAACAATAACAGAAGATACTGTCGAAAATAAGAAGCCAGACATAGAGCTTTTACAAGAATTCAAAGATGTATGTTTTTTTGCAGAAAGTCAGGAGGCTGAGATCGATCTATATCACTTAGAAAAACCTGTTGCAGACGCAGTTCAAGCAATAATTAAAAACTATTCACCTGAAATGAAGAAGAAATGTCCAATTGAAATGAAAATTTTGTTAAATGATGAGCGTCCAGTTTTCGAACGCCCAAGGCGCATATCACATGCGGACAAGTCTATTGTCGATTCGCAAATCAAAACTTGGCTAGAAGAAAAGATCATACAGCCAAGTACATCGGAGTATGCATCTCCTGTTGTCCTCGTTCCGAAAAAAGATGGTACCAAAAGATTGTGCTGTGACTACAGGCGTTTAAACGAAAAGATCGCGAGGGACAATTTTCCAATGCCCTTAATGGACGATGTGATTGAGAGATTGCAGGGCCAAAGTGTGTTTACTACACTTGATCTCGCAAACGGATTTTTTCATGTTCCAATTGAGCCAAATTCGAGAAAATTTACATCATTTGTAACAAGTGCAGGGCAATATGAATTCCTGTTCGTCCCTTTTGGAATATCGAACTCCCCAGCTGTATTTTCCAGATTCATTCATGCAATTCTTGTAGATCTGGTACAAGATGGTACAGTCGTAACTTATATGGATGATCTTATAATTCCCTCCAAGGATATAGATGAAGGTATCCAAAAGTTAAAGCGCGTACTGGACAGAGCAGCAGAGTTTAACTTGCGTATTAAGTGGAGCAAGTGCCAGTTTCTCATGAAGGAAGTTGACTTTTTAGGGTACGTTATACAGGGAGGCACAATAAGACCATCTGTAAAAAAAACCCAGGCAGTTCAAAATTTTCCTATACCGCATGACCGAAAGAGTTTGCAGCGTTTTCTCGGATTAACATCGTACTTTAGGCGCTTTGTAGAAGACTATGCGCTGATAGCCAAACCGCTCTCCGATTTGTTACGGAAAGACGTGCAGTTTAAAGTTGATGAAGAACAACTCGTCGCATTCAAGCAATTAAAATCAGCATTAGTTAGCACTCCAGTATTGCGATTATATAATCCGAAAGCTCAGACTGAAGTGCATACGGACGCCTCAATGAATGGTTATGGTGGTGTACTCTTGCAAAAAGACTCGGACGATCAATTGTTGCATCCAATTCAATATTTAAGTCGAAAAACAAAACCCTCAGAAGAGAAATATCATTCTTATGAGCTTGAGGTGCTGGCTATAGTCGAGGCCTTGAAAAAGTGGCGCGTTTACTTACTTGGCATAAAATTTAAGATTGTGACCGACTGTAACGCTTTCGCTTTGACCATGAAAAAACGTGGAGACATTCCATTGAGAGTCTCGCGTTGGGCACTCTTCCTTCAAGATTTTGACTACAGTATTGAGCATCGAAATGGCAGCAAAGTGAGGCATGTTGATGCTTTAAGCCGCGTATCCTGTCTTATGCTTGAAGACTCACTGCAGCACAGATTGCAGCAAGCACAAGCGAGAGATGATTGGGTCCGAGCTGTGCTAACCGTTTTGGATTGTAGCACATACGAAGATTTTTATGTTAGGCATGGTATTTTATACAAGGATCCCATCAAGGAACTTATAGTAGTACCATCGCTGATGGAAGACGAAATCATAAGAATTGCACACAAGCAAGGGCATTTCTCAGCGAAACGAACTCAAGAAGCAATCGAGAAGACATTCTATATTCCGCAGCTATCGTCAAAAGTGCCAAAAATTGTAAAAAGTTGCGTAGAATGCATAATATCTGAGAGCAAATCAGGCAAGAAAGAAGGGTTTTTGGCACCAATTGACAAAGAAGACAAGCCCTTAGGCACGTACCATGTGGATCATGTCGGTCCAATAGAACAGACAAGTAAAAACTATAACTATATTCTAGTGATAGTCGATGCGTTTTCAAAATTTGTTTGGCTCTATCCAACAAAAAATACCACCGCAGAAGGAGTTGTAGATCGACTAAGACGGCAGGCAGCAGTGTTTGGAAATCCTAAGCGCATAATATCAGATAGGGGTGCAGCTTTCGTTTCAAACTTGTTCAAGGAGTACTGTGAAATAGAAGGTATACAGCATCTTACGATAGCTACAGGAGTTCCAAGAGGAAACGGCCAGGTAGAACGTATCCACAAAATCGTAATACCAATGTTGTCTAAACTATGTCGTGAAAATCCTTGTAGCTGGTATAAGCATATTGATATCGTTCAACAAACAATCAACAGTACGCCGCCAAGAAGCACTAAAGTTTCACCGTTTAGATTGTTGACTGGTGTGGAGATGAAACTTAAAAGAATATCGGACTTGCAAGAACTATTAGAAGAAGCTGCTATAGAGGAGCTAAGTAACGAAAGAGAAGAAGTTCGTAAAGAAGCGCTGCAAAATATAGCAAAAATACAGCAGGAAAACCGAAAATCTTTTAATATCCATCGCAAAAAAGAGTCCAATTATAAAATAAACGAACTTGTAGCCATTAAGAGAACACAGTATGGTACTGGTTTAAAATTGAAACCTAAATTCTTTGGTCCATATAAAATAGTAAAGATTCAAAACCATGGTAGATATGACGTAGAAAAGGTAGGCGACCACGAAGGTCCAGGGAAAACTACAACTGTAGCAGAATACATGAAAAAATGGGAGCCAAATGCTAATTTAACAGAAAATTCGTCATTCGGGTCGAATGAAGAGTAGGTAGGGCCGAGTGTAGGAGTTGGAAACAGAACTAGGAGTGGTCGAACTTACAATCAGTTAAATTAAACAGGCGAGTATAATGTTGGCATTATACTCATTTGGTAATATAAAATCACTTACCATATGCAACCCTGCTATGGATATTAAATCCACGATAGATTTATCGATAAAAATACAAGAAGGAGAAGCTCAGTTTTAAGCTAGAAGAGTCAATGTGAAGATGTGTTCGCTGTTGCTCGTTGTCTTTTGAAATACATACATATTGGAAAATGTACAATAATTATAAGTTTACGATTATTCACCAATTTCTTTAAATAAAATAATAAGAACATAAAGAACTCAAGTGCTTGTGAAATCCATCGAATGGCCGTCCCTACATATATAAATACTTATTTAATATTCATTTAGCATTATATATCTTATAATCACAATCAGGAAATCATGCTGTCAGAATGGCCTAGTCGTAGCATGATAAACACACATAGTAACATAGATATAGCATAGATAAGCATTAACAAAAGCAGGGTAAATAACATTCTTAAGGACTATAGAGGGCAGTTCTGTATCGCGTGACGAACAATAAAGAAGAACATATAAAGAACTACGCTGAGTCTTAATTTGCTGTTCGATCAGCTTAGCAATCCAGCTTTCCACACTTTCAAGACGTTTGTGTTGCTTTTTGCAGGACCCAAACGTTTTTGGTAGAAAATTCGATTTAAAGACTTTTTCCCCGAAGTTTTAAGTTTAGTCCGTTTTGCTACAAACTATTTTTCTAGTTATCTAATCCTTTTCACCGATTTTGGAGATTCCACCCGCAACAGTGGTTAATTGGCGAAAACTGTTTTATTTTTTTTTTTAAAACATTCAACCGGTTTCAAAAAATATTTTGATAGATGATTTTCATCTGATACTTGTCTCTCATTTTGCGTGTTAGAAGGATTTTGGAAATTCCACCCAAACAGATGTTTGTGGAAATTTATTCGAGACGTATTTCACACTTTTCCCAAAATCCTGGCCACTTGGATATATATGCTGGTTAAAAGTTGTAAGGTTTTAAAATTCGTCCGGTTGACCAAAATTTTATTTTCGAAGCACTACATACAAACTGAACGAATTTGTGTTTTAGGGATTTAGGAAATTCACCCAGCAACTAACCATCGAATCGGCTTTAAATTCATTTTCAAAATTCTTCGAAAAATGTAATTTATATAACGAAAAATAAATAATAATAAAAATGTATGCTATTTTTGATTAAATACAATAAACAAACAAAAAAAAAAAAGATAGAAGCGCTATCTTCGGCAAGAATTTAATTTAATTTCGGCGAAGATTTAATACCCTTGCAGACCTAACCTTTTCATAATGCTCATAGTGTCTTGCCCGTATCTAAGAAGCACAGGAAAAGTAGTTAATGCCGAGTATGATTAAGATATCTTGAAAAACAAAAAAGTTTTCCATACAACAACTTAATTTTCGACCGATAGTTCTTATGGCAGCTATATGATTAAGTGGTCCGATGTTGATAGGATTTTCCATGTATATGGGAAGCATAGTAAAACTAATAAATGCCGAGTTTGGTCAAGATATCGTAAGAAACAAAAACATTATCCATACAACAACTTAATTTTCAACCGATCGTTCCTATGGCAGCTATATGATATAGTAGTCCTATGTCAATACGATTTCGCAGAAATGGAGGGAGTATAGTAAAACTAATAAATGCCGAGGTTGGCCAAGATATAGTGAACAATTATTCCATACAACAACTTAATTTTCGACCGATCGTTCCTATGGCAGCTATATGATACAGTGGTCCGATCTTAATAGGATTTTGCAAATATATTGGTCAAGATATCGAAAAACAAAAAAAATTTAATACAAAAACCAACTTTCCGATCGATCCTATAGCAGCTATATGCAGTCCGATGCAGCTGGCGCCGACATATGTACTGCGTGCAAGAGAAAGAGGCACTTCTGCAAAGATTTATGACGATAGCTTTCAAACTTAGAGACTAGTTCGCATAGAAACAGACAGACGGACATGGTTTAATCAACTCGGCTGTTGATACTGATCAAGAATATTTATACTTAAGAGGTCGGAGATGTCTTCTACTATGCGTTACACATTTCAGTACAAAATTATAATACCCTCTGCAAGGGTATAATAACGCGTGTCAAATGGTTAATGAAAGAAGGTTAATTTTTTCATTTTAAGATTCTCACTACAGGACCGTTGATTCTGACTAACG